>NC_080724.1:21542500-21550000 GCF_019097595.1 Hemibagrus wyckioides
GCCTCTCACTCACTGTCGCGGCGCTTCACTCACTGTCGCGGCGCTTCTCTCACTCACTGTCGTGGCGCTCTCTCTCACTCACTGTCGCGCGCCTTCTCTCACTTCACGTCGTGGCGCTTCACTCACTGTCGCGGCGCCTTCTCTCACTCACTGTCGTGGCGCTCTCTCACTCACTACTGTCGCGGCGCTCTCTTCACTCACTGTGCGCTTCGCTCTCTCACTCACTGTCGTGGCGCTTCTCAGGCGCTTCTCTCACTCACTGTCGCGCCTTCTTCACTCACTGTCGTGGCGCGCTTCTCTCACTCACTGTCGCGGCGCTTCACTCACTGTCGCAGTGCGCTTCTCTCACTCACTGTCGCGGCGCCTTCTCTCACTCACTGTCGTGGCGCCTTCTCACTCACTCACTGTCGTGGCGCTTCTCTCTCGGCCTCACTGTCGCGGCGCTCTCACTCACTGTCGCGGCGCTCTCTCTCTCTCTCTCTCACTGTCGCGGTGCTCTTCTCTCACTCACTGTCGCGGCGCTTCTCTCTCACTCACTGTCGCGGCGCCTCTCTCTCACTGTCGCAGGCGCTTCTTCTCGACTCACCGTCGCTTTCTCGCTTCTCACTGTCGTGGCTCTCTCTCTCTCTCTCACTCACTGTCGTGGCGCTTCTCTCTCTCACTCCACTGTCGTGGTTTCTCTCTCTCTCTCTCACTCACTGTCAGGTGCTCTCTCTCTCTCTCTCTCTCTCACTCCTCGTGGCGCCTCTCTCTCACTACCGTCGTGGCTTTCTCTCTCTCACTCACTGTCGCGGCGCTCTCTCTCTCACTCACTGTCGTGCGCTTCTCTCTCTCACTCACTGTCGCGGCGCTCTCACTCACTGTCGTGGCGCTTTCACTGTCGTGGCGCTTTCTCTCACTCACTTGTCGCGGCGCTCTTCAATCACCTGTCGTGGCGCTTCTCTGTCGCTCTCTCTCTCACTGTCGTGGCGCTCTCTCTCTCTCTCTCACTGTCGTGCGCCTCTCTCTCTTCACTGTCGTAGGCGCTCTCTCTCTCATTCACCGTCGTGGCTCTCTCTCACTGTCGCGGCGCTTCTTCTCTCTCACTGTCGCGGCGCTCTCCTCTCTCTCACTGTCGCGGCGCTTCTCTCTCTCTCTCACTGTCGCGCTCTTCTCTCACTGTCGCGGCGCCTCTCTCACTGTCGTGGCGCTTTCTCTCTCACTGTCGCGCTTCTCTCTACTGTCGTGGCGCTTCTCTCTCTCTTCACTGTCGTGGCGCCGCTTCACTGTCGTGGCGCCGCTTCTCTCACTGTCGCGGCGCCGCTTTCTCTCTCATCACTGTCGTGGCGCCGCTAGCTTCACTCTCTTCACTGTCGTGGCGCGCCGCTTCTTTCTCTTCACTCACTGTCGTGGCGCCAGTTTCTTTCATTGTCGTGCGGCGCCGCTTTCTTCACTGTCGTGGCGCCGCTTTCTCTTCACTGTCGTGGCGCCGCTTCTCTCTCTTCACTGTCGTGGCGCCGCTTTCTCTTTCACTGTCGTGGCCTTACCCTTTCTCTCTCTCACTGTCGTATACAGCCTCTTCTCTCTTCACTGTCGCGGCGCCGCTTTCTCTTCTCTCACTGTCGGCGCCGCTTTCTCTCTTCACCTGTCGTGCGCCGCTCTCTCTCTCACTGTCGCGTCAGCCTCTCTCACTCCCACTGTCGTGGCGCTTTCTCTCTCTCTCTCTCACTGTCGCGGCGCGCTTCTCTCTCTCTCTTCACTGTCGTGCGCCTCTCTCACTCACTGTCGCGGCGCTCTCTCTCACTACTGTCGCGGCGCTTTCTCTTCACTCACTGTCGCGGCGCTCTCTTCACTCCACTGTCGTGGCGCTCTCTCTCTCTCTCTCACTGTCGTGGCGCTTCTCTCTCACTCACTGTCGTCTCGCTTCTCTCTCACTCACTGTCGTGGCGCCTCTCTCTCTCTCACTCACTGTCGGCGCCTCTCTCACTCACTGTCGTGCGCTCTCTCTCACTCACTGTCGTGCGCTCTCTCTCACTCACTGTCGTGCGCTCTCTCTCACTCACTGTCGTGCGCTCTCTCTCACTCACTGTCGTGCGCTCTCTCTCACTCACTGTCGTGCGCTCTCTCTCTCTCACCTCTCGTGGCGCTTCTCTCTCTCACTCACTGTCGCGGCGCTCTTCTCTCTCTCTCTCACTGTCGTGCTCGCTCTCTCTCTCTCTCACTCACTGTCGTGGCGCCTTCTCTCTCTCTCACTGTCGTGGCGCTCTTCTCTCTCTCTCTCACTGTCGTGGCGCCTCTCTCTCTCTCTCACTGTCGCGGCTTGCTCTCTCTCACTCACTCACTGGCGCCTCTCTCTCTCACCGTCGTACGCTCTCTCTCTCTCTCTCACTCTCTCGCCGCTTCTCACTCACTCTGGTCGCTCACTCTCTCACTCACCTGTCGTGCGCTCTCTCTCTCACTGTCGTGGCGCTTCTCTCACTCACTCTCTCTCACTCTCTCACTCACTGTCGTGCTCTCTCTCTCTCTCTCTCACTGTCGTGCTCTCTCTCTCTCACTCACTGTCGTGTGCGCTCTCTCTCTCTCTCTCTCTTCACTTTGGTCGCGGTTTCTCTCTCACTCACTGTCGTGGCTCGCTCTCTCTCACTGTCGGCGCCTCTCTCACTTCTCACTCTCTGGCGCTTCTCTCTCTCTCACTCACTGTCGCGGCTCTCTCTCTCTCTCTCACTGTCGGCGCTTCTCTCTCTCTCTCACTCACTGTCGTGTGCGCTTTCTCTCTCTCTCACTGTCGTGGCGCTTTCTCTCTCTCTCTCTCTCTCTCTCTCACTGTCGCAGGCGCTTCTCTCTCTCTCTCTCACTGTCGCGGCGCTCTTCTCTCTCTCTCTCTCTCTCTCACTGTCTGGCTGCCTCTTCTCTCACTCACTGTCGCTTTCTCTCACTCTCTCTCTCTCACTGTCTCTCGCTCTCTCACTCTCACCTCACTGTCGCGCTTCTCTTCTCTCTCTCTCACTCTCTCACTCTCTCACTCACTGTCGTGGCTCTCTCTCTCTCTCACTCACTGTCGTCGCTCTCTCTCTCACTCACTGTCGTGGCTCTCTCTCTCTCTCTCACTCACTGTCGTGGGTTTCGCCTTCTCTCTCTCTCTCTCACTC
The DNA here is from genome assembly GCF_019097595.1 of Hemibagrus wyckioides. Classification (NCBI taxonomy): domain Eukaryota; kingdom Metazoa; phylum Chordata; class Actinopteri; order Siluriformes; family Bagridae; genus Hemibagrus; species Hemibagrus wyckioides. Next base: position 21,545,629 of record NC_080724.1, read on the forward strand.
ACTGTCAACCGTGGCGCTTTCTCTCCCACTCACTGTCGTGGCTCTCGCCTCTCGCTCACTGTCGTTCCGCTTCTCTCCTCACTGTCGCGGCTTTCACTCACTGTTCGCGGCGCTTCTCTCTCTCTCTCACTTCTCTCGCGCTCTCTCGCTCACTGTCGTGCGCTCTCTCGCGCTCTCTCGCTCACTGTCGTGCGCTCTCTCGCTCACTGTCGTGCGCTCTCTCGCTCACTGTCGTGCGCTCTCTCGCTCACTGTCGTGCGCTCTCTCGCTCTCTCTCGCTCACTGTCGTGCGCTCTCTCGCTCACTCATTCGTCGCGCTCTCTCTCTGTCTCTCACTCACTGTCGCGCTCGCTTCTCTCTCTCTCACTCACTGTCGTGGCGCTCTCTCACTCACACTGTCGCGGCGCTTCTCTCTCTCTCTCTCACTGTCGGGCGCTCGCCTCTCGCCTCACTGTCGTGGCGCCGCCTCTCTCTCACTCTCTCGCTCACTCTCACTTCACTCACTGTCGGGCGCGAACTGTCTCGCCGCCTCTCTCGCCACTGTCGTGGCTCGCCTTCGCTTCACTGTCAGGTCGCTTCTCTCGCTCTCTCTCGCTCACTGTCGTGCGCTCTTCGCTCTTCACTCACTCTCTCTCACTCTTCACTCTCGTCGCGGCGCTTCTCTCTCTCTCTCACTGTCGTGCGCTCTCTCTCTCTCACTCTCTCTCTCTCGCGTCTCTCTCACTCACTGTCGCTCTCTCTCTCACTCACTGTCGTGCTCTCTTCTCACTCACTGTCGTGGCTCTCTCTCTCTCTCACTCACTGGGTCGTGTTTCGCTCTTCTCTCACTGTCGTGCTCGCTTCTCTCTCAAACTGTCGTGCTCCTCTCTCTCTCCCACTCACTGTCGTCGCTCTCTCTCTCTCTCTCACTGTCGTAAGCTTCTCTCTCACTCTCTCTCTCACTGTCGCGGCTCTTCTCTCTCTCACTGTCGCGGCTCTCTCTCTCTCTCTCACGCTGTCGTGCTCTCTGTCTCTCTCACTCACTGTCGTGCTCTCTCTCTCTCTCTCATCTCTCACTGTCGCGGTTTCTCTCTCTCCTCTCTACACTGTCGCGGCCTCTCTCTCTCTCTCTCACTCACTGTCGCGCGCTCTCTCACTCACTGTCGTGTTTCTCTCTCTCTCACTCACTGGTCGTGCCTTCACTCCACCGTCGTGGCTCTCGCTCTCTCACTCTCTCTCTCTACTGTCGTGGTGACTCTCTCACTCACTGTCGTTCGCCTTCTCTCTCTCTTCACTGTCGTGCTTTCGCTTCTCTCTCTCTCACTCACTGTCGCGTTTCGCCTCTCATCACTCACCGTGGTCGGCTCGCCTCTCTCTCTCTCTCACTGTCGTGGCTCGCCTCTCTCTCTCTCTCTCACTGTCGCGGTTTCAGCCTCTCTCTCTCTACTGTCGTACTCGCTTCTCTCTCACTGTCGGCGCCTTCTCTCTCACTGTCGTGGCGCCTCTCTCTCTCTCTCTCTCTCTCTCTCTCACTCACTCTCTCACCACTGTCGCGGTTCTCTCGTCGTTGACTCTCTCTCTCTCTCTCATCTCTCACTCACTGTCGTGGTTTCTCTCACTCACTGTCGTACTCACCACCGTCGCGGCTCTCTCTCTCCCTTCACTCTTCACTCACTGTCGGCTTCTCTTCTCTCTCTCTCACCTGTCGGCGCTCTCTCTCTCTCTCTCACTCTTCTCTCTCACTCACTGTCGCGGTTCGCCTCTCTCTCTCTCTCACTCACTGTCGTGCTTCTCTCTCACTCACCTGTCGTGGCTTCTCTCTCTCTCTCACTCTCTCTCTCTCTCTCTCTACTCTCTCTCACTCACTGTCGCGGCGCCTCTCTCTCTCACTCACTGTCGCGTTCTCTCTCTCTCTCACTCTCACTCACTCTCTCACTCACTGTCGTGCTTCTCTCTCTCTTCACTCACTGTCGTGGTTTCGCTTCTCTCTCTCACTCTCACTCACTCTCTCACTCACTGTCGCGGTCTCTCTCACTCACTGTCGCGGCTCTTTCTCTCTTCACTCACTGTCGTGGCGCTCTCTCTCTCTCACTCACTGTCGTGGCTCTCGCCTCTCTCTCACTCACTGTCGCGGCGCTCTCTCTCTCTCTCACTCACTGTCGTGGCTCGCTTCTCTCACTCACTGTCGTGCGCTCTCTCTCACCGCACTGTCGTGGCTCCGCTCTCTCTCTCACTCACCATCTCGCTTTCCTCACTGTCGTGCGCTCTCTCTCTCACTGTCGCGGCGCTCTCTCTCTCTCTCTCTCTCTCTCTCTCTCTCTCACTGTCGCTGCGCTCTCTCTCTCTCTCTCACTCTCTCTCTCTCACCACTGTCGCGGTCTCTCTCTCTCACTCACTGTCGTGGGCTCGCCTCTCTCTTCACTGTCGTACCGCTCAGCCTCTCTCTCTCTCTCTCTCACTCTCTCACTCACTGTCGTGGCGCTCTCTCTCACTCACTGTCGTGGCGCGCTCTCTCTCTTCACCCACTGTCGCGGCGCTTCTCTCTCGCTCTCTCACCCACTGTCGGCGCTCTCTCTCTCACCCACTGTCGCGGCGCTCTCTCTCACCTCTCGTCGCCACTGTCGTGGCGCGCTTCTCACTCTCACTGTCGGTCGGCCGCGCTCTCTCTCACCCACTGTCGCGCTCTCTCTCTTCACCACTGTCGTCTGGCGCTTTCTCTCTCACCCACTGTCGTGGCGCTTCTCTCTCACCCACTGTCGTGCGCGCGCTCTCTCTCTCACCCACTGTCGCGGCGCCGCTCTCTCTCACCCACTGTCGTGGCGCCTTCTCTCTCTATGTTTCACCATCGTCGTGGCGCGCCTTCTCTCACCCACTGTCGCGGCGCTTCTCTTCTCACCCACTGTCGTGCGCCTTCTCTCTCACCCACTGTCGCGGCGCCTTTCTCTCACCCACTGTCGTGGCGCTCTTCTCACTCCACTGTCGCGGCGCTTCTCTCACCCACTGTCGTGGCGCTCTCTCTCTCACTCCACTGTCGTGGCGCCGCCTCTCACCCACTGTCGTGCGCTCTCTCTCTCTCACCCACTGTCGTGCGCTCTCTCTCTCTCACCCACTGTCGTGCGCTCTCTCTCTCTCACCCACTGTCGTGCGCTCTCTCTCTCTCACCCACTGTCGTGCGCTCTCTCTCTCTCACTGTCGTGCGCTCTCTCTTCACCCAACTGTCGCGGCGCTCTCTCTTCACACTGTCGTGCGCCTTCTCTCACTGTCGTGCGCTCTTCTCCTTCTCACACTCGTCGTGGCGCTCTCTTCTTCACACTGTCGCGCGCTCTTCGCTTCTCACACTGTCGTGGCGCGCCTCTTCACACTGTCGCGCGCTCGCCTTCTCTCTCACACTGTCGCGGGCTTCTCGCTCTCTCTCACACTGTCGCACGCTTCTCTCTCACTGTCACTGCTTCACACTGTCGCGGCGCTTCTCTCTCTCACACTGTCGTGGCGCCTTCTCTCTCTCACACTGTCGTCGGCGCTTCTCTCTCACTGTCGTGGCGCTTCTTCACACTGTCGCGGCGCTCTCTCCCACACTGTCGTGCGCGCTCTCTCTCTCACACTGTCGTGCGCTTTCTCACACTGTCGCGGCGCTCACACTGTCGTGGCGCTCTCTCTCTCACACTGTCGCGGCGCTTCTCTCTCTCACACTGTCGCGGCGCTTCTCTCTCTCTCTCACACTGTCGCGGCCGCTCTCTCTCTCGCACTGTCGTACTTTCGCTCTCTCTCACACTGTCGTGGCGTCTTCTCACACTCTCGCTCACTCACTGTCGGCGCTCTCTCTCACACTGTCGTGGCGCTCTCTCTCTCACTGTCGCGGCGCCTTCTCTCTCTTACACTGTCGCGGCTCTCTCTCTCTCGCATCACTGTCGCGGCGCTCTCTCTCTCACACTGTCGCGGCGCTCTCTCTCTCTCTCTCACTGTCGTGCGCTCTCTCTCTCTCTCACTGTCGTGCGCTCTCTCTCTCTCTCACTGTCGTGCGCTCTCTCTCTCTCTCTCACTGTCGTGCGCTCTCTCTCTCTCTCTCACTGTCGTGCGCTCTCTCTCTCTCTCTCACTGTCGTGCGCTCTCTCTCTCTCTCACTGTCGTGCGCTCTCTCTCTCTCTCACTGTCGTGCGCTCGCTCTCTCTCACTCACTGTCGTGCGCTTCTTCACACTGTCGTGCGCTTCTCTCTCACAAGCGTCGCGGCGCCTCTCTCTCACACTGTCGCAGGCGCTCTTCTTCACACTGTCGCGGCGCTTCTCTCACACTGTCGCGGCGCTTCACACTGTCGCTCTCTCTCACTCACTGTCGCGGCGCTCTCTCTCTCACACTGTCGTCGCCTCACTCGGTCGCGGCGCTTCACACTGTCGC
>NC_080724.1:21557500-21570000 GCF_019097595.1 Hemibagrus wyckioides
CGAGGCGGCGGCTTTTCGCTTCAGAGTCTTTGTTTCCTGCGGATCATTTCCATACGCCTCGCCTCCGAGGAAGATTTGCATGCGTCCGGTTTTGCCTAAACCGTTGTGAAGAACAGGGCGTGTCCGTCGTTTTTATGAATGAAAGATGAACAGGACTCGGCTGTGACCGCCCGCTCACCTGCTCTCAGAATCTCTCTTTATTCTGACTCTGTTTTGAGGACGCTGTTGCTTCAGGCTCGCTGTAGATCAGGGGATTCCCCGACACACACCCTCTCAGGGCAGATGATCTAAGACTGCTGAAAACTGCTGATTTAACTCTTTATTCTTCATCTTTACACCAAAAGTACACTCTAGATAATTATTTATAGATCCACAGAAAAATGATAGAACCCCTAATGTCACTTCTTATAGCCTTTTTTTTTTTAGAGAGAGACTGTGCGAGTGACACACGGCAGACGGGGTGGGGGGGCGGAGTGTGTGTATGAGAGAGACTGTGTTTGTATGAGAGAGAGAGAGAGATTTGACAAGGGAGAGAGACTTTGTGTGAGAGAGAGACTGAGAGACTATGAGGTTTCATTTGGGAGAGACTGAGATTTCATGAGAGGGAGTGTGTGTGTATATATGAGGGTGAGAGAGACTGTGTGAGACTTAGTGTGTGTGCTTGTGAGAGACTGTTTGAGGCTGTCTGTATGAGGGTGTGAGAGACTGTGTGTGTATGAGGGTGTGAGAGGTGAGACACTGTGTGAGAGACTGAGTGAGGGAGACTGAGAGAGAGGTGAGTGAGAGACACTGGGCGTGAGGGAGACAGAGAGAGAGGTGAGTGAGAGACACTGGGCGTGAGGGAGACAGAGAGAGGTGAGTGAGAGACACTGGGCGTGAGGGAGACTGAGACAGAGGTGAGTGAGAGACACTGGGCGTGAGGGAGACAGAGAGAGGTGAGTGAGAGACACTGGGCGTGAGGGAGACTGAGACAGAGGTGAGTGAGAGACACTGGGCGTGAGGGAGACTGAGACAGAGGTGAGTGAGAGACACTGGGCATGAGGGAGACTGAGACAGAGGTGAGTGAGAGACACTGGGCGTGAGGGAGACTGAGAGAGAGGTGAGTGAGAGACACTGGGCGTGAGGGAGACTGAGACAGAGGTGAGTGAGAGACACTGGGCGTGAGGGAGACTGAGACAGAGGTGAGTGAGAGACACTGGGCGTGAGGGAGACAGAGAGAGGTGAGTGAGAGACACTGGGCGTGAGAGAGACAGAGAGAGGTGAGTGAGAGACACTGGGCGTGAGGGAGACAGAGAGAGGTGAGTGAGAGACACTGGGCGTGAGAGAGACAGAGAGAGGTGAGTGAGAGACACTGGGCGTGAGAGAGACAGAGAGAGGTGAGTGAGAGACACTGGGCGTGAGGGAGACTGAGAGAGAGGTGAGTGAGAGACACTGGGCGTGAGAGAGACAGAGAGAGGTGAGTGAGAGACACTGGGCGTGAGGGAGACTGAGACAGAGGTGAGTGAGAGACAATGGCCTGAGGGAGACTGAGACAGAGGTGAGTGAGAGACACTGGGCGTGAGGGAGACTGAGACAGAGGTGAGTGAGAGACACTGGGCGTGAGGGAGACAGAGAGAGAGGTGAGTGAGAGACACTGGGCGTGAGGGAGACAGAGAGAGAGGTGAGTGAGAGACACTGGGCGTGAGGGAGACAGAGAGAGAGGTGAGTGAGAGACACTGGGCGTGAGGGAGACAGAGAGAGAGGTGAGTGAGAGACACTGGGCGTGAGGGAGACAGAGAGAGAGAGGTGAGTGAGAGACACTGGGCGTGAGGGAGACAGAGAGAGAGGTGAGTGAGAGACACTGGGCGTGAGGGAGACAGAGAGAGAGGTGAGTGAGAGACACTGGGCGTGAGGGAGACAGAGAGAGAGGTGAGTGAGAGACACTGGGCGTGAGGGAGACAGAGAGAGAGAGGTGAGTGAGAGACACTGGGCGGAGGGAGACAGAGAGAGAGGTGAGTGAGAGACACTGGGCGTGGAGGGAGACAGAGAGAGAGGTGAGTGAGAGACACTGGGCGTGGAGGGAGACAGAGAGAGAGAGGTGAGTGAGAGACACTGGGCGTGGGAGGGAGACAGAGAGAGAGGTGAGTGAGAGACACTGGGCGTGAGGGAGACAGAGAGAGAGGTGAGTGAGAGACACTGGGCGTGAGGGAGACAGAGAGAGAGGTGAGTGAGAGACACTGGGCGTGAGGGAGACAGAGAGAGAGGTGAGTGAGAGACACTGGGCGTGAGGGAGACAGAGAGAGAGGTGAGTGAGAGACACTGGGCGGAGGGAGACAGAGAGAGAGGTGAGGAGAGACACTGGGCGGAGGGAGACAGAGAGAGAGGTGAGTGAGAGACACTGGGCGGAGGGAGACAGAGAGAGAGGTGAGGAGAGACACTGGGCGTGAGGGAGACAGAGAGAGAGGTGAGTGAGAGACACTGGGCGTGAGGGAGACAGAGAGAGAGGTGAGTGAGAGACACTGGGCGTGAGGGAGACAGAGAGAGAGGTGAGTGAGAGACACTGGGCGGAGGGAGACAGAGAGAGGGGTGAGTGAGAGACACTGGGCGTGAGGGAGACAGAGAGGGAGGTGAGTGAGGGACACTGGGCGGGAGGGGGACAGAGAGAGAGGTGAGGAGAGACACTGGGCGTGAGGGAGACACAGAGAGAGGTCAGTGAGAGACATTGGGCGTGAGGGAGACAGAGAGAGAGGTGACTGAGAGACACTGGGCGTGAGGGAGACAGAGAGAGAGAGGTGAGTGAGAGACACTGGGCGTGAGGGAGACAGAGAGAGAGGTGAGTGAGAGACACTGGGCGGAGGGAGACAGAGAGAGAGGTGAGTGAGAGACACTGGGCGTGAGGGAGACAGAGAGAGAGGTGAGTGAGAGACACTGGGCGGAGGGAGACAGAGAGAGAGGTGAGTGAGAGACACTGGGCGAGGGAGACAGAGAGAGAGGTGAGTGAGAGACACTGGGCGAGGGAGACAGAGAGAGAGGTGAGTGAGAGACACTGGGCGTGAGGGAGACAGAGAGAGGTGAGTGAGAGACACTGGGCGTGAGGGAGACAGAGAGAGAGGTGAGTGAGAGACACTGGGCGGAGGGAGACAGAGAGAGAGGTGAGTGAGAGACACTGGGCGTGAGGGAGACAGAGAGAGAGGTGAGTGAGAGACACTGGGCGTGAGGGAGACAGAGAGAGAGAGGAGAGAGAGACACTGGGCGTGAGGGAGACAGAGAGAGAGGTGAGTGAGAGACACTGGGCGTGAGGGAGACAGAGAGAGAGGTGAGTGAGAGACACTGGGCGTGAGGGAGACAGAGAGAGAGGTGAGTGAGAGACACTGGGCGTGAGGGAGACAGAGAGAGAGGTGAGTGAGAGACACTGGGCGTGAGGGAGACAGAGAGAGAGGTGAGTGAGAGACACTGGGCGTGAGGGAGACAGAGAGAGAGGTGAGTGAGAGACACTGGGCTTGGAGGGAGACAGAGAGGGAGGTGAGTGAGAGACACTGGGCGTGAGGGAGACAGAGAGAGAGGTGAGTGAGAGACACTGGGCGTGAGGGAGACAGAGAGAGAGGTGAGTGAGAGACACTGGGCGTGAGGGAGACAGAGAGAGAGGTGAGTGAGAGACACTGGGCGTGAGGGAGACAGAGAGAGAGGTGGAGTGAGAGACACTGGGCGGAGGGAGACAGAGAGAGAGAGGTGAGTGAGAGACACTGGGCGTGAGGGAGACAGAGAGAGGTGAGTGAGAGACACTGGGCGTGAGGGAGACAGAGAGAGAGAGGTGAGTGAGAGACACTGGGCGTGAGGGAGACAGAGAGAGAGGTGAGTGAGAGACACTGGGCGTGAGGGAGACAGAGAGAGAGGTGAGTGAGAGACACTGGGCGTGAGGGAGACAGAGAGAGAGAGAGGTGAGTGAGAGACACTGGGCGTGAGGGAGACAGAGAGAGAGGTGAGGAGAGACACTGGGTGAGGGAGACAGAGAGAGAGAGAGGTGAGTGAGAGACACTGGGCGTGAGGGAGACAGAGAGAGAGAGAGGTGAGTGAGAGACACTGGGCGTGAGGGAGACAGAGAGAGAGAGAGGTGAGTGAGAGACACTGGGCGTGAGGGAGACAGAGAGAGAGAGAGGTGAGTGAGAGACACTGGGCGGAGGGAGACAGAGAGAGAGAGAGGTGAGTGAGAGACACTGGGCGTGAGGGAGACAGAGAGAGAGAGAGGTGAGGAGAGACACTGGGCGGAGGGAGACAGAGAGAGAGAGAGGTGAGTGAGAGACACTGGGCGGAGGGAGACAGAGAGAGAGAGAGGTGAGTGAGAGACACTGGGCGGAGGGAGACAGAGAGAGAGAGAGAGGTGAGTGAGAGACACTGGGCGTGAGGGAGACAGAGAGAGAGAGAGGTGAGTGAGAGACACTGGGCGGGAGGGAGACAGAGAGAGAGAGAGGTGAGTGAGGGACACGGGGGGTGAGGGAGACAGAGAGAGAGAGAGAGAGGTGAGTGAGAGACACTGGGCGGGAGGGAGACAGAGAGAGAGAGAGGTGAGTGAGAGACACTGGGCGTGAGGGAGACAGAGAGAGAGAGAGGTGAGTGAGAGACACTGGGCGTGGGAGGGAGACAGAGAGAGAGAGAGGTGAGTGAGAGACACTGGGCGAGGGAGACAGAGAGAGAGAGAGGTGAGTGAGAGACACTGGGCGTGAGGGAGACAGAGAGAGAGAGAGGTGGAGTGAGAGACACTGGGCGTGAGGGAGACAGAGAGAGAGAGAGGTGAGTGAGAGACACCAAGGAGGGAGACAGAGAGAGAGAGAGGTGAGTGAGAGACACTGGGCGTGAGGGAGACAGAGAGAGAGAGAGGTGAGTGAGAGACACTGGGCAAGTGGAGGGAGACAGAGAGAGAGAGAGGTGAGTGAGAGACACTGGGCGTGAGGGAGACAGAGAGAGAGAGAGGTGAGTGAGAGACACTGGGCGTGAGGGAGACAGAGAGAGAGAGAGGTGAGTGAGAGACACTGGGCGTGAGGGAGACAGAGAGAGAGAGAGGTGAGTGAGAGACACTGGGCGTGAGGGAGACAGAGAGAGAGAGAGGTGAGTGAGAGACACTGGGCGTGAGGGAGACAGAGAGAGAGAGAGGTGAGTGAGAGACACTGGGCGTGAGGGAGACAGAGAGAGAGAGAGGTGAGTGAGAGACACTGGGCGTGAGGGAGACAGAGAGAGAGAGAGGTGAGTGAGAGACACTGGGCGTGAGGGAGACAGAGAGAGAGAGAGGTGAGTGAGAGACACTGGGCGTGAGGGAGACAGAGAGAGAGAGAGGTGAGTGAGAGACACTGGGCGTGAGGGAGACAGAGAGAGAGAGAGGTGAGTGAGAGACACTGGGCGTGAGGGAGACAGAGAGAGAGAGAGGTGAGTGAGAGACACTGGGCGTGGAGGAGACAGAGAGACAGAGAGGTGGGTGAGTGACAGCCGGCGTGAGGGAGACAGAGAGAGAGAGAGGTGAGTGAGAGACACTGGGCGGAGGGAGACAGAGAGAGAGAGAGGTGGAGTGAGAGACACTGGGCGTGAGGGAGACAGAGAGAGAGAGAGGTGAGTGAGAGACACTGGGCGTGAGGGAGACAGAGAGAGAGAGAGGTGAGTGAGAGACACTGGGCGGAGGGAGACAGAGAGAGAGAGAGGTGAGTGAGAGACACTGGGCGTGAGGGAGACAGAGAGAGAGAGAGGTGAGTGAGAGACACTGGGCGTGAGGGAGACAGAGAGAGAGAGAGGTGAGTGAGAGACACTGGGAGTGAGACAGGGAGACAGAGAGAGAGAGAGGTGAGTGAGAGACACTGGGCGGAGGGAGACAGAGAGAGAGAGAGGTGAGTGAGAGACACTGGGCGTGAGGGAGACAGAGAGAGAGAGAGGTGAGTGAGAGACACTGGGCGGAGGGAGACAGAGAGAGAGAGAGGTGAGTGAGAGACACTGGGCGTGAGGGAGACAGAGAGAGAGAGAGGTGAGTGAGAGACACTGGGCGTGAGGGAGACAGAGAGAGAGAGAGGTGGAGGAGAGACACTCAAGGAGGGAGACAGAGAGAGAGAGAGGTGAGTGAGAGACACTGGGCGTGAGGGAGACAGAGAGAGAGAGAGGTGAGTGAGAGACACTGGGCGTGGGAGGGAGACAGAGAGAGAGAGAGGTGAGTGAGAGACACTGGGGAGGGAGACAGAGAGAGAGAGAGGTGAGTGAGAGACACTGGGCAAGGAGGGAGACAGAGAGAGAGAGAGGTGAGTGAGAGACACTGGGCGTGGGAGGGAGACAGAGAGAGAGAGAGGTGAGTGAGAGACACTGGGCGAGGGAGACAGAGAGAGAGAGAGGTGAGTGAGAGACACTGGGCAAGGAGGGAGACAGAGAGAGAGAGAGGTGAGTGAGAGACACTGGGCGGAGGGAGACAGAGAGAGAGAGAGGTGAGTGAGAGACACTGGGCGTGAGGGAGACAGAGAGAGAGAGAGGTGAGTGAGAGACACTGGGCGTGAGGGAGACAGAGAGAGAGAGAGGTGAGTGAGAGACACTGGGCGGAGGGAGACAGAGAGAGAGAGAGGTGAGTGAGAGACACTGGGCGTGGAGGGAGACAGAGAGAGAGAGAGGTGAGTGAGAGACACTGGGCGGAGGGAGACAGAGAGAGAGAGAGAGGAGTGAGAGACACTGGGCGTGAGGGAGACAGAGAGAGAGAGAGGTGAGTGAGAGACACTGGGCGTGAGGGAGACAGAGAGAGAGAGAGGTGAGTGAGAGACACTGGGCAAGGAGGGAGACAGAGAGAGAGAGAGGTGAGTGAGAGACACTGGGCGGAGGGAGACAGAGAGAGAGAGAGGTGAGTGAGAGACACTGGGCGTGAGGGAGACAGAGAGAGAGAGAGAGGTGAGTGAGAGACACTGGGCGTGAGGGAGACAGAGAGAGAGAGAGAGGTGAGTGAGAGACACTGGGCGTGAGGGAGACAGAGAGAGAGAGAGGTGAGTGAGAGACACTGGGCGTGAGGGAGACAGGAGAGAGAGAGAGGTGAGTGAGAGACACTGGGCGTGAGGGAGACAGAGAGAGAGAGAGGTGAGTGAGAGACACTGGGCGGAGGGAGACAGAGAGAGAGAGAGAGAGGAGGAGAGACACTGGGCTGGGAGGGAGACAGAGAGAGAGAGAGGTGAGTGAGAGACACTGGGCGTGAGGGAGACAGAGAGAGAGAGAGGTGAGTGAGAGACACTGGGCAAGGAGGGAGACAGAGAGAGAGAGAGGTGAGTGAGAGACACTCAAGTGGGAGGGAGACAGAGAGAGAGAGAGGTGAGTGAGAGACACTGGGCGGAGGGAGACAGAGAGAGAGAGAGGTGAGTGAGAGACACTGGGCGTGAGGGAGACAGAGAGAGAGAGAGAGGAGTGAGAGACACTGGGCGTGAGGGAGACAGAGAGAGAGAGAGGTGGAGTGAGAGACACTGGGCGTGAGGGAGACAGAGAGAGAGAGAGGTGAGGAGAGACACTGGGCAAGGAGGGAGACAGAGAGAGAGAGAGGTGAGTGAGAGACACTGGGCGGAGGGAGACAGAGAGAGAGAGAGGTGAGTGAGAGACACTGGGCGTGAGGGAGACAGAGAGAGAGAGAGGTGAGTGAGAGACACTCAAGGAGGGAGACAGAGAGAGAGAGAGGTGAGTGAGAGACACTGGGCGTGGGAGGGAGACAGAGAGAGAGAGAGGTGAGTGAGAGACACTCAAGGAGGGAGACAGAGAGAGAGAGAGAGAGGTGAGGAGAGACACTGGGCGTGAGGGAGACAGAGAGAGAGAGAGGTGAGTGAGAGACACTGGGCGTGAGGGAGACAGAGAGAGAGAGAGGTGAGTGAGAGACACTGGGCGGAGGGAGACAGAGAGAGAGAGAGAGAGGTGAGTGAGAGACACTGGGCGTGAGGGAGACAGAGAGAGAGAGAGAGAGGTGAGTGAGAGACACTGGGCGTGAGGGAGACAGAGAGAGAGAGAGGTGAGTGAGAGACACTGGGCAAGGAGGGAGACAGAGAGAGAGAGAGGTGAGTGAGAGACACTGGGCGTGGGAGGGAGACAGAGAGAGAGAGAGGTGAGTGAGAGACACTGGGCGTGAGGGAGACAGAGAGAGAGAGAGGTGAGTGAGAGACACTGGGCGTGAGGGAGACAGAGAGAGAGAGAGGTGAGTGAGAGACACTGGGCAAGGAGGGAGACAGAGAGAGAGAGAGAGGTGAGTGAGAGACACTGGGCGGAGGGAGACAGAGAGAGAGAGAGGTGAGTGAGAGACACTGGGCGGAGGGAGACAGAGAGAGAGAGAGGTGAGTGAGAGACACTGGGCGTGAGGGAGACAGAGAGAGAGAGAGGTGAGTGAGAGACACTGGGCAAGGAGGGAGACAGAGAGAGAGAGAGAGGAGTGAGAGACACTGGGCGGAGGGAGACAGAGAGAGAGAGAGGTGAGTGAGAGACACTGGGCAAGGAGGGAGACAGAGAGAGAGAGAGGTGAGTGAGAGACACTGGGCGTGAGGGAGACAGAGAGAGAGAGAGGTGAGTGAGAGACACTGGGCGGAGGGAGACAGAGAGAGAGAGAGAGGAGTGAGAGACACTGGGCGTGAGGGAGACAGAGAGAGAGAGAGGTGAGTGAGAGACACTGGGCGTGAGGGAGACAGAGAGAGAGAGAGGTGAGTGAGAGACACTGGGCAAGTGAGGGAGACAGAGAGAGAGAGAGGTGAGTGAGAGACACTGGGCGTGAGGGAGACAGAGAGAGAGAGAGGTGAGTGAGAGACACTGGGCGTGAGGGAGACAGAGAGAGAGAGAGGTGAGGAGAGACACTGGGCGTGAGGGAGACAGAGAGAGAGAGAGGTGAGTGAGAGACACTGGGCGTGAGGGAGACAGAGAGAGAGAGAGAGGTGGAGTGAGAGACACTGGGCGGAGGGAGACAGAGAGAGAGAGAGGAGTGAGAGACACTGGGCGGAGGGAGACAGAGAGAGAGAGAGGTGAGTGAGAGACACTGGGCGTGAGGGAGACAGAGAGAGAGAGAGGTGAGTGAGAGACACTGGGCTGGAGGGAGACAGAGAGAGAGAGAGAGGAGTGAGAGACACTGGGCGTGAGGGAGACAGAGAGAGAGAGAGGTGAGTGAGAGACACTGGGCGTGAGGGAGACAGAGAGAGAGAGAGGTGAGTGAGAGACACTGGGCGAGGGAGACAGAGAGAGAGAGAGGTGAGTGAGAGACACTGGGCGTGAGGGAGACAGAGAGAGAGAGAGGTGGAGTGAGAGACACTGGGCGGAGGGAGACAGAGAGAGAGAGAGGTGGAGTGAGAGACACTGGGCGGAGGGAGACAGAGAGAGAGAGAGGTGAGTGAGAGACACTGAAGGAGGGAGACAGAGAGAGAGAGAGAGGTGAGTGAGAGACACTGGCAAGTGGAGGGAGACAGAGAGAGAGAGAGGTGGAGTGAGAGACACAGGGCGGGAGGGAGACAGAGAGAGAGAGAGGTGAGTGAGAGACACTGGGCGTGAGGGAGACAGAGAGAGAGAGAGGTGAGTGAGAGACACTGGGCGTGAGGGAGACAGAGAGAGAGAGAGGTGAGTGAGAGACACTGGGCGTGAGGGAGACAGAGAGAGAGAGAGGTGAGTGAGAGACACTGGGCGTGAGGGAGACAGAGAGAGAGAGAGGTGAGTGAGAGACACTGGGCGTGAGGGAGACAGAGAGAGAGAGAGGTGAGTGAGAGACACTGAGGGGGAGGGAGACAGAGAGAGAAAGAGGTGAGTGAGAGACACTGGGCGTGAGGGAGACAGAGAGAGAGAGAGGTGAGTGAGAGACACTGGGCGGAGGGAGACAGAGAGAGAGAGAGGTGGAGTGAGAGACACTGGGCGTGAGGGAGACAGAGAGAGAGAGAGGTGAGTGAGAGACACTGGGCGGAGGGAGACAGAGAGAGAGAGAGGTGAGTGAGAGACACTGGGCGGAGGGAGACAGAGAGAGAGAGAGGTGAGTGAGAGACACTGGGCGTGAGGGAGACAGAGAGAGAGAGAGAGGTGAGTGAGAGACACTGGGCGGAGGGAGACAGAGAGAGAGAGAGGTGAGTGAGAGACACTGGGCGTGAGGGAGACAGAGAGAGGGAGAGGAGCGCGAGAGACACTGGGCGGAGGGAGACAGAGAGAGAGAGAGGTGAGTGAGAGACACTCAAGGAGGGAGACAGAGAGAGAGAGAGGTGAGTGAGAGACACTGGGCTGGAGGGAGACAGAGAGAGAGAGAGGTGAGTGAGAGACACTGGGCGTGAGGGAGACAGAGAGAGAGAGAGGTGAGTGAGAGACACTGGGCGTGAGGGAGACAGAGAGAGAGAGAGGTGAGTGAGAGACACTGGGAGGAGGGAGACAGAGAGAGAGAGAGGTGGAGTGAGAGACACTGGGCGGAGGGAGACAGAGAGAGAGAGAGGTGAGTGAGAGACACTGGGCGGAGGGAGACAGAGAGAGAGAGAGGTGAGTGAGAGACACTGGGCTGTGAGGGAGACAGAGAGAGAGAGAGGTGAGTGAGAGACACTGGGCAAGTGAGGGGGACAGAGAGAGAGAGAGGTGAGTGAGAGACACTGGGGGGGAGGGAGACAGAGAGAGAGAGAGGTGAGTGAGAGACACTGGGCGTGAGGGAGACAGAGAGAGAGAGAGGTGAGTGAGAGACACTGGGCGTGAGGGAGACAGAGAGAGAGAGAGGTGAGTGAGAGACACTGGGCGTGAGGGAGACAGAGAGAGAGAGAGGTGAGTGAGAGACACTGGGCGTGAGGGAGACAGAGAGAGAGAGAGGTGAGTGAGAGACACTGGGCGTGAGGGAGGCAGAGAGAGGGAGAGAAGAGTGAGAGACACTGGGCTGTGAGGGAGACAGAGAGAGAGAGAGGTGAGTGAGAGACACTGGGCGTGAGGGAGACAGAGAGAGAGAGAGGTGAGTGAGAGACACTGGGCGGAGGGAGACAGAGAGAGAGAGAGGTGAGTGAGAGACACTGGGCGTGAGGGAGACAGAGAGAGAGAGAGGAGGTGAGTGAGAGACACTGGGCGTGAGGGAGACAGAGAGAGAGAGAGGTGAGTGAGAGACACTGGGCGTGAGGGAGACAGAGAGAGAGAGAGGTGAGTGAGAGACACTGGGCGGAGGGAGACAGAGAGAGAGAGAGAGGTGAGTGAGAGACACTGGGCGTGAGGGAGACAGAGAGAGAGAGAGGTGAGTGAGAGACACTGGGCGTGAGGGAGACAGAGAGAGAGAGAGGTGAGTGAGAGACACTGGGCAAGGAGGGAGACAGAGAGAGAGAGAGAGGTGAGTGAGAGACACTGGGCGTGAGGGAGACAGAGAGAGAGAGAGGTGAGTGAGAGACACTGGGCGGAGGGAGACAGAGAGAGAGAGAGAGGTGAGTGAGAGACACTGGGCGTGAGGGAGACACACCGAGAGACAGGTGAGTGAGAGACACTGGGCGGAGGGAGACAGAGAGAGAGAGAGGTGAGTGAGAGACACCAAGGAGGGAGACAGGAGAGAGAGAGAGGTGAGTGAGAGACACTGGGCGGAGGGAGACAGAGAGAGAGAGAGGTGAGGAGAGACACTGGGCGTGAGGGAGACAGAGAGAGAGAGAGGTGAGTGAGAGACACTGGGCGGGAGGGAGACAGAGAGAGAGAGAGGTGAGTGAGAGACACTGGGCGTGAGGGAGACAGAGAGAGAGAGAGGTGAGTGAGAGACACTGGGCGTGAGGGAGACAGAGAGAGAGAGAGGTGAGTGAGAGACACTGGGCGGAGGGAGACAGAGAGAGAGAGAGGTGGAGTGAGAGACACTCAAGGAGGGAGACAGAGAGAGAGAGAGGTGAGTGAGAGACACTGGGCGTGAGGGAGACAGAGAGAGAGAGAGGTGAGTGAGAGACACTGGGCGTGAGGGAGACAGAGAGAGAGAGAGGTGAGTGAGAGACACTGGGCTGAGGGAGACGGAGAGAGAGAGAGGTGAGTGAGAGACACTGGGCGTGAGGGAGACAGAGAGAGAGAGAGGTGAGTGAGAGACACTGGGCGTGAGGGAGACAGAGAGAGAGAGAGGTGAGTGAGAGACACTGGGCGTGAGGGAGACAGAGAGAGAGAGAGGTGAGTGAGAGACACTGGGCGTGAGGGAGACAGAGAGAGAGAGGTGAGTGAGAGACACTGGGCGTGAGGGAGACAGAGAGAGAGAGAGGTGAGTGAGAGACACTGGGCGTGAGGGAGACAGAGAGAGAGAGAGGTGAGTGAGAGACACTGGGCGTGAGGGAGACAGAGAGAGAGAGAGGTGAGTGAGAGACACTGGGCGTGAGGGAGACAGAGAGAGAGAGAGAGGTGAGGTGAGAGACACTGGGCGTGAGGGAGACAGAGAGAGAGAGAGAGGTGAGTGAGAGACACTGGGCGTGAGGGAGACAGAGAGAGAGAGAGGTGAGTGAGAGACACTGGGCGTGAGGGAGACAGAGAGAGAGAGAGGTGAGTGAGAGACACTGGGCGTGAGGGAGACAGAGAGAGAGAGAGGTGAGTGAGAGACACTGGGC
>NC_080724.1:21575000-21585000 GCF_019097595.1 Hemibagrus wyckioides
AAAACAAACCTTCAGTTTGGTGTGTGAGCAAAAATTTTTTTTTCCCTATTTTTGAAAAAATTTTCTTCCTTTGGTTTTTTTGCGATTCAGTTTGTCTTTGAGTTAGAGGTGTGTGTGTTAGAGAGAGTAACAGTAGGAATTTTAGGGAACTCTCATAATGGTTGTCTGTCTTTCTTTCTTTCTTTCTTTATTGCTTCCTTCCTTCCTGCCTTTCAGTCTGTATTGTCATTCTCTATCTGTTTGTCTCTCTCTTGTCCCTCTGTCTCTCTCTGTCTCAGAGAAGCTGTCTCCCTAGATTGTCTTCTTTTAACCTCATTTCCTTCCTCCCTTCCTTCCTTCCCATGTGAGACTGTATATGCCCCACAGGAGCGACTGTGATGGGACAGAGAAAGAAAAATACGGTCAAATGTTCACCCCCTGTTTTTGTGTGTGTGTTTTGTTTTGTTTTTTGCCTCAACTACTAAACAATTTGTTCACCAAATGAAATAAAATTGAATTGGAATTGTGGAAACTGGTCCAGATGTAAAGTCATTTATCAACGTTTTACGGTCGATGTCAAATTTCTATATATTTTTTTAAAAAAGATTATTTCTCAGTTTAAGATGAAAAATTTGAAGACTCATTTGTTTCACTGCATCAAAATTTCATCATGAACATCCTGCTTGAACCTCAACTCTCCCATCACTCTTCCACTTACACTCTGGTACTTAAATACTGATGTTTTCACTGTGTGTGTGTGTGTGTGTGTGTGTGTGTGTGTGTGTGTGTGTGTCTGCACACAGAAACTGGTTTGGGATCAGTCTTTACAATGTACAAAACTCTCTCTCTCTTCTCTTATTCTATTTTTTTTTTAATTGTGGCCTGCAAGTATTTGTATTCAGACTGGTAATAAAATGAATGATTCCTACACCTTCCTGTACCTGAGTCTTGTTTGTTTGTTTGTTTGTTTGTTTGTTTTGTTGCAAACTGTTCAGGGTGTATTTTACTGCATCTCCATGGTTATTCCTCTAAACTCTTCTCCACACAGACCTCTGAAGGTGTGCTGTAGCTTCTGACACCAAGGATTTTAGCCAGTTGTGAAGTGGAGACTCAGACTTTATGGATTAGATTTCTGGGAATTCAGAGAAAGAGTCAACAGTTTGGGAGGAGGCACTATGGGAAGAAGAAGAGGAGGTGGAGGCAGGTGACGTTCTGGACAATGTTCTGCTGGGAAACCTTGAGTCCTGCATTCATGTTACTGTAACATGTATCACCTAGTTAAACATTGCATTGCAGAAGTTACACCCCTTCATGGCAACAATTTTCCTTAATGACAGTGTTCTCTTTCAGCAGGATGAAGCTCCCTGACACACTGCAAACACTGCTCAGGAATTTTCTGAGGAACTTTTTAAAGAGCTGTCCCTCCATTGGTCCATCCTTTGTTCCTTTTGTCCATCCATCCATCCACACTGCAAACACTGTTCAGGAATGCTCTGATGAACTTTAAGTTCATTTTTAAAGCGTACCATCCATCCACATCCATCAGTCCATCCATTCATCAATCAATCCTTCCATTGGTCCAACCATCCATCCTCTGCAATAGTTGAAAAGCACACACACAGTAGTTTCAATTGTAGTGTATTAACTATGCCATCCCTCAGTCAATCCATTGGTTCATTCATTCATTCATTCATTCAATCATTCATTCATCCTTTAGTCCATCCATTCACACTGCAAATATTGTTCAGGAATGCTCTGAGGAACTTTGAGTTCCTCAAAAATGTTGTTCAAGATTAAAGATCTTCTGAAGAAAACACTGTACCTCACACTGTCACTTTAAAGGCTCACTTTAAGGGCTCAATCAAAGAACCCTACATTTCTTCATTTCTAATGTTAAAAGGCTTTATTTTTAGAGTGTCATCCATCCATCCATCCATCCATCCACATGACAAATGCTCTGAGGAGCTTATCCAAAATCTGATCTGAGCTTCCATGGAATGTGCTGCACAAACACGTCTGATCCATGGAGTCTCCACCTCATGACTTCCAGGAGTCTTGGCTCCAGACACTACCACATACCTTCAGAGGTCCGGTGGTGTCCATGTGCTTCAACGAATTTGGTGGTACAAGAAGGAACTACACAATATTAGGGTTCAGACGGTGGTTTTAAAGTTACAGCCGAATGTCTGAATATAGAAAACTTACAAAAAAAATAATAAAGAATGAATTGAGTGGTATGAGTTTAAATATACACTTTATTGCCAAAAGTTTTGGGACACTTTGGGAGATTGAATTCAGGGGTTGGGCTCTGCCCCTTAGTTCCAGTGAAAGGAACTCTTAATGCTTCAGCTTCATACCAAGACATTTTGGACAATTTCATGCTCTTTGTGGGAGCAGTTTGGGGATGACCCCTTCCTGTTCCAACATGACTGCACACCAGTGACCAAAGCAAGGTCCATAAAGACATGGATGAGCGAGTTTAGTGTGGAGGAACTTGACTGGCCTGCACAGAGTCCTGACCTCAACCCCACAGAACACCTTTGGGATGAATTAGAGTGGAGACTGAGAGCCAGACCAAAACTGGGACGTCTGCCTTTACCTGCACATGAATGTAATATGGAGTTGTCCCGCCCTTTGCAGCTATAACAGCTTCAACTCTTCTAGGAAGGCTTTCCACAAGGTTTAGGACTGTGTTTGTGGGAATTTTTGACCGTTCCTCTAGAAGCACATTTGTGAGGTCAGGCACTGGTGCTGGACAAGAAGGCCTGACTCTCAGCCTCTGCTCTAATTCATCCCAAAGGTGTTCTATGGGGTTGAGGTCAGGACTCTGTTCAGGCCAGTCAAGTGCCTCCATTAAGAGTTCCTTTCACTGGAACTAAGGGCCCAAGCCCAACCCCTGAAAAACATCACCCGAGTTCAATGGTTTGGAGTGGTGTCCCAATACTTTTGGTGATATAAGTGTACTTCTATCATTGGTCATGTGTAATTAATTCAATAATAAGAAAAACCTTTGAAGTCCTGATTTTTTTTTTTTTTTTTTTCATGTATTATTTTTATTTGAGAAATCATTATTTTTTTAGATCTTGTAATTTGGACTTAACTCCTTTTATATATGTAAATATCTCACTATTTTGTCTTATTACTAAGTCATTATTTCTTTCCTCTTTATTTTTCTATCCAGAATTGAGATGTTTCTGTTTGTGGTGATGGTTAAAGCACCATCTAAATGGAATTGAATTTCAAGATATTATCTTGTAGACTTCATCAGTCTACAAGAGTCAAAATCCATTTTCTGTATCACAAAAAGTAGAATAAATAAAAATAGAATAAAAAAACGCTTTCTAGCTAAAACCATTAGTTTCTCAGTATTTGAAATGTGAGACTTATGCTTCTATTATTTTATTATTATTTCTATTTTCTCTTATAATTAATGCTCTTTCTGTGATTATTATTATTATTATAATTATGATCTTTATTATTATTATTATTATCATTATTCTTATTATTATTATGCATGCTCTAACTATATCTTTAAAACACAAATATAGGTTTAATCAAACATGGTGTGTTAGGATAATTACACAAAAGTGAAAAAAAAAGTTTTGTAAAATAAATGAATAAAATAAAATAATAATAAAACCCAGTAAGGGTGCCTGGATAACTTTTATTACATTTAATAAAACTGTAATATTATGACACTTGATGTAAGTCTTCGGTACATTTTACAGCACATGCTCATTTCCTGAGGCTGACCTTAGTACCTGTATTTCCTAAAGTTAAAGGGGCGGAGTTTACTCTACTAGCCACCTCTGATAGGTCGAAGGGGCGCAACGGGGCATGGCAGCCGGCTTTAAAAAGCTGTTTATCCCACAACAGTGTGGATTTCATTTCAGGCAGCCTGCCATGACTGGAAAAGCAGAAGCGAGAAGTCTGAAATGTGGCAGGTGTGTGTTTTGTACACACACACACACACACACACACACACACTTCTAACTCTAGACCAGAAGTTTGCGCGTTCTCAGAAAGTCAGTTAATCACAGATAAAGTCTCTGTATCTGATCTTTCTACATGAGCTGGTTTCTAAGAGAGGAAAAACATACCAGGTAAGATACCAGGTGAGATTTCTTCACATGACCCTAGCACTCATGACGTGACCCTAGCACTCATGACGTGACCCTAGGTTGTTGTGTTTTGCACTAATGACCAAACGACATACAATGACAGCAATTTGGATACAAAACACATCAACCTGATTTGTATAGAGTGTGAGGATGACTGACCTGAATAAAACAGCAAATTACACCCACACACACACCCACCCACCCACACACACACACACACACACACACACACACACAGACACACACAGATATTCGCATCCAACATCAACAGAGCTCAAAAAGAAATCCCTCGATGATGATGAACACCAGCAGGTTTGTTGTTTCAGTGTCCAAGCATGAAGGAAGTGTGAGTGTCTGAAGCTGCAGCCCTGATTTTCACTACTCCTTTAACTGTAAGAGCTAAAATATTAATAATAGTGATGATTAATATTGTTGTATATCATGTATATCGTTTAAATGATGTTTGAAATGGCAAATCCGCAACTGGTTTCCATGGTTACCTACAGTGGTGTCTTTCTGTATCATTTCTGCTGTATCACACATCATCTTTTCTCACCCAGATGTTGATAAATCACAAATCGACTGAATAGTACGTTGTTCGATGTTTAATAACCAGTTTGTGAAGCACAAACTCCATCATGAAACCAAGAAAACTCTATAAATATACAGATTAGCCCCACCCTAACCACACCCCTTTCTCTGTCCTTTGGGAATTTGCATAGCCTGCTACTTCATTTGCATACCGCTATCTGATTGGCTGTTATATTTAAAACCTCTGACGAAACATAGCTAATGAAATGTAAAATAGCTTTAGACACCGAATTTGTCTAGATACATAAACATCATTTGGGGTCAAAGAGATGTTTTCTTTTTCACATGAAAAGTTTTAGCCTTAACAAGAAGTTAAGTGTGTCGGTTACTCCAGCCAGTTTGTGTGCGGCGTAAATTTACTAACTGGTTTCCATGGACACCTACGATGGTGTCCTTGGAAAAACCGCGAACGAATCAAAAATGTAAACTAATCTGACATTTCTGCTGTGTCACCATCACGATTTTAAATGGTATCAGAGATTGTCTTCCTGAACTTCATGGTTGGTTTCATTCACTGGACTTCCTGTAATTTCTAATTTTGCTTCTAAGCAGCTCCTTGAGGAATTCTGGGATCCTACAGTAAACTAAAAAATAAATAGACTTCTATACATTTCCGGTGATTCCTATGGGTTTCCTACATTAGCATTATTGTGTGTGTGTGTGTTTTGCATAATAAATGAATCGCAGCATCACGGAAAAAGCCATGTCCTCTGTTTTCATCTCTCACTCCCTGGATAATTTTCTCTCTTCCCCGACGATGAGACCGGAGCGACGTATATCATGCATCTAAATCACACGTGAAGTCCAGAATGTCAACCGTAAAAGTATCGCTCACTTCTTCTGTCAAACGTTCGGGTCCTTGGGGAGAAGAGGCCAGTGCTGTTGGTATGACATCGTCCAGCCCTGCGACACAGGAGAACGAATCGGTAAAGGAACAGTGCGTAGTCCAGAGGACAGACATAACAATAGCTACTGTATTGTAATCAGCTCAACATTAGGCATGAAAGAAGTCTGGCAACACGGTGACTGGCAGGAGTTTCAGCCAATCAGAGGAGAAAGGCAGAGTAAGAGGCTGATACGATACTGTAGAAATGGAAATCTTCTTATCTTGGTAATTTTACAATGGAAACCTTATACACAAATGACTTAAAGAATCAGATTTCATTCTTAAATCTAATCTAGCTCTGTTAAAGTGGCTAAAAAATAATTGTAATGTAGCAAATATTAAAGGAACGGCCTTCTAACATTCTTCTCATTTCCATATTCGCAGCATTACTAATCCTGATTGGACAAATCCAACACACGACTGCTTTAAATACGCTTTCACATCAGATTAGGTCTGATGTTTTTGGCCCCCAGCAGGTTTTGTTATGTTTCACAGCTTTATTATCTTTTTTTGCTAGATTGTCGTGTTTTGTTTTTTGATATCCGTGAAATATTCTGGTCTCGTTCATCTTTCCTCCTTGCTACCTCACACACTTCCGTGATATTCCTGGTGTGTTTCACCGTCTGACCCGATCCACTTTGTTCAGTGTTGTTCAGATACATCCTGCTTTTCACCTGATAAGCGCTGTCCACTTTCTGATCGGGTGTCTGTTGCTAAGCAACAAGCTGTAACGTTCTAACAGCGAGAGCATTGTATCACACAGTACACGATGTGACCTTAACACTGTAAATGCTTCAGAGCAGAGTTTCATAAGAGTTTGGTGATCCTGAACTGAAACCTTCCTCTATCTGGGGTTAAAAGCGGAGTTTAGAACAATAGAGAAAAAAAAAAGTTAAGCGCAGTGTGAACAGCGCTAACTTCCAAACAGGAACATTTTCCTAGCTGGTGACCTTAGCGTCGTCTTCCCTCCACAGCTCCTGCTCGGCTTCGTTCAGCTCCTCAGTCGGGTCGTACGTATAAACCGGGAGCAGCTGGTGCCGTAACCTGTCAATCCTGAAAAAAAAAGAAAAGGGGGCGGGGTTATAACTTTTCACCAGTGAGACTTCTACTGATTACTGCACTGGAGCATGTGGGAAAAGACAAGAAAGGAGGATAAAGGATGGAATAATAACCAGAAGTATATCTATCTGAATTCTAGCCAAAGAAATTGTAATGGATTTATGTAAATTTTACCTTTGCCTCCTCTTCACATACATCACCTGAAAAACAGGACACACGTCATATAACAGAGTAACAAATCACACATGAACACTGTCTTATTATTATTATTATTATTATTATTATTATTATTATTATTTCTATCATTCTCTTTGTTCTCTTCATTACTTTCTCCTGCTACATTTCTTCTTCTCTCTCTCTCTCTCTCTCTCTCCTTGTCTTTCCTTCTTTCACCCTTCTCTTCTCAGAATTCTCCTTTCTCTCTTCTCCCTCCCTTTTCCATCTCTCTCACTTTCTTTCTCACTCTTTCCCTTCTTTTCTTTCATTCTTAGTGCTCCTTTTCTACCTTTTCATTTTCCTTTTCGTTACCCTTGTCTTGCTTCCTTCTATTTCTCTTCTCTGTCTTTCTTTTTCTTTCTCTCTCTCTCTCTCTCTCTCTCTCTCTCTCTCGTCCTCTCACCATTTCCTCATTCCTAATTCTTTTCCTTCATTCTTACTGCTCCTCTTCTCTCTCTCTCTCTCTCTCTCTCTCTCTCTCTTTCAGTTCAAAGTGCAAACCTAATGAACATTTGACCTTTCAATTTATTGTTTTTCTTATTGAACATGAAGGACAGATCTCTGCGCTGTCTCTAGACGACTCTTCCTGCATGAAGTCAGGTTTACATCTGAAATAAAAAGCTTCATTGTCTGGAGTCAAACTTGAGTCATGTGATGCTTCAGCTTCAGCGTTCTTCAGATTAACCCCTGCATCCAAACACACACACACACACACACACACACACTCTTCAAAAGAGATCAATACGACATGATTTACATACCGCTGCTAGAATAATCCCGGCGAAGGTGATGATGAAGAACGGGAGCAGAACGTACGTCAGGGTCACGTCTCCTCCGGCCGGGTGTGGAGGCTCGGTGGTCGTGTTCATTTCAGGGGAAAATGAAACGTCTCCTTATCCTCTCTCTCTCTCTCTCTCTCTCTCTCTCTCTCTCTATTTGTTTCTTCCTTGTCGTCGGTGTTCATATGACTCCCACATGGTCCTTCCGTCTCCTGGTCTGGGGCTGGACCAAGCCTACATAGAGGAAGAAGAGTGTAAAATATCTGAACATGTCCTGATTATTGGAATTTACCGGACAAATCTAAATTCCACAAATTTTTAAAATTTACTGCTGAACTTCATCCAGAGTGGAGATCAGCTGCCTGAGAAGCTCCTTAACCCTGAATATCACTCTACTGTAACGTAAAGTGGTCTTCATCATCATCATCTTCATCATCATCATCATCATCAACATTTTCAACATCGTCATCACCATCATCATCAACATTATCATCATCATCATCAACATCATCACCATAATCATCATCAACATTATCATCATCTTCATCATCATCATCATCAACATTTTCAACATCGTCATCACCATCATCATCATCATCATCATCATCATCATCATCACCATAATCATCATCATCATCACCATAATCATCATCAACATTATCATCATCATCCTCATCATCAACATCATCATCATCAGTGTCATCGTCATCATCATCAACATCATCATCTTCACCATCATTATCATCATCATCATCATCTTCACCATCATTATCATCATCATCATCATCTTCATCTCACTCAAACAATTATTTTAAGGAGCCAAAGAACCGAACATGATGTGCTCAGTGATTATATGCTAATTTATTTCACTGTAATAGCACACTTAATAAGCTAGCTAGCTAATTAGCTGCCACATTCTAGCCCTGACTGATGACTAGCTAATATATTTATCATCAGATTTAACCCTCATTAATCTTTCATAGGATGAACATGATTCCTGTTCTCTAAGATGGCCGATTTTTTTTCAAGCGTTCAACTAGGACTTGTCATAACATTAGCATCATAGCTCTAGCGCTAAGCTGAAGAAGTGAATGTCAGACATAAAACATGTCCTGCTGCTTAACTGGAGTTGAGGAACGAGGAAATTGTGTAAATATGCCACAGTGTTGCAGTGAGAATGTCAGGAAATGTCCAGTACAGCTCCTACTGGTCTGTTAGACTCTGTTAGTCGCTGACTTGGTGACCTAGCATGAGAATGCTAGGTCATGAAAACGTGATTCATCAGACCAGGCCACCTTCTTCCATTGCTCTGTGGTCCAGTTCTGATGTCCATTGTTGGTGCTTTTGGTGGTGCACAGGGGTCAGCATGGACGCTCTGACTGGTCTGCAGCTATGTAGCTCCATACACAACAAACTGGGATGCCCTGTGACCCCTTTCTTTCAGAACCAGCATTAACTTCTTCAGCAATTTGAGCAACAATAGCTCATCTGTTGGATCGGATCACACGGGCCTTTGCTCCCCGTGTCCATCAATGAGCCTTGGCCGCCCATGACCCTGTCACCGGTTCACCACTGTTCCTTCCTTGGACCACTTTTGATAGATACTGACCACTGCAGACCGGGAACACCCCACAAGAGCTGCAGTTTTGGAGATGCTCTGATCCAGTGGTCTAGCCATCACAATTTGGCCCTTCGTCAAACTCAAAGCTCAAATCCTTACACTTGTCCATTTTTCCTGCTTCTAACATCAACTTTGAGGACAAAATGTTGACTTGCTGCCTAATATATCCCACCCACTAACAGGGGCCATGATGAGGAGATACTCAGTCTTATTCACTTCACCTGGCACTGGTCATAATGTTATGACTTACTATGCCATATTTATGGTGGTTATTGATTCTGGTGCTAATTTTTGATGCTGCTGTAAATGTTTTTTTTGGGGGTTTTTTTTGTTTTTTTCCTTTAATTAAAACGCACTCCTCATTAGTGCTGAGGTCAGGGTTATTTTAGGTCATTGTAGGCTACATCATGTTAATTATTTGGAAGTGCACGTGAAATGCGCGTGCGTGAAGATCTGAAGTGAAAGAGATAACAGCTTGTAGTTTAACAACAACTGAATAAAATCCACGGAATTGTTTTTGCGACCTGAGATTGTTGTTAAACTACACACTGTCATCTATTTCACTTCCCAATAGAAAGCAAGACGTTAAATAGTTTTAAAAAAGAGAGAGCGAGAGAGATCACGTGACTCACATGAACTACAGGGCGGTAAATAAGGAGCTGGTCCTGTAATAAATCCCCTGAACACACACACACACACACAGACCGACCAGAGCGTTTGCAAATTAAACACAGTGTGTGTGTGTGTG